>NW_016830182.1:1434843-1473085 GCF_001698545.2 Rhinopithecus bieti
GAATTATATTTTTCTTTTCTTTTTTTTTTTTTTTTTTAAAAAAAGGCCTTCAAATATATACAGACAAAAAATCACTGTGAAGATTTTTTCGGGAAAAGCTACCAAATTCAGTGTTGTGAGAAAAACTGGTAACCATGCAGAAATTTTAACATCTATGAATATTTTTTTTCCAAAATACACACATAGTATTTTTTTTTTAAAAAAAGGAATTCTGTGTCAAGTATAACTCAAAATAAATACAAATTCACAAGTAGAACTATTGAATACTTCATACGGGGTAAACACCATTATCTGCCAACTAGATCGCTAGATCTACCAACTGCAAGCGATTGTCCCTTTTGAACTTACTAAAACCACACACTTTCCTGTCCCCTGGGCTCCTGGCCCTCTGAGCACTTAATTCTCACGGCACCCAGCCTGCATGGCAGTGGCTTTGCTGACCACAGAGAGTTCCCCAGTTCAGCCAGAGCCCAGTCAAGGGGAGCATGGAGGGTGGGCCTCAAAGCAGGAACCTCAGCCCCCAAGGTGGCTGGCTCTGCACAGATGGCAGGGCACTGGCTACCTGCTGAACAGCTCACTGGCAAGGTCACTTTGGGGTGATATCCCAACTCCCCTTAGCCCGTACAGGGAAGCCCTGGCCTCCAGTGGTCCGGGACCTGGGTTCTTTTTAGGGTGTGGGCTCCCCAACCTTTGCAGCACAGCTGGCAGGCCCCAGGCATCCTTGGGCCAAGGTCCCACATGGGGCCAGGTCCCTGGAAGGGTTGGCACAGGCACACTGCTCACCACTGTGAACATTCTCTTTAGCGGTGTGCTAGGATGACTGTCAGTGGCAGCTTCTCCTTGGGGACAGAAGCCTGGGCTGGGGCCAACCCCAGCTCACCTCAACACCTTGGAGAAAACGGGGAACAACGCGCTCGGGGAGTCCTTAGTAGCAGTCCCCAGTGGTGACAAGGGTGTCCACAGCCTGCTGCCTAGAGCAAATGTACCTTTTTTAAGTGCTCAGAGGGTATGGCCCCTCAAATCCACCCTGCAGCTCCCTGGCTGCAAATACACTCACTCCATCTTTTCAACTCGCTCCCTGGACCCCTGGTTAACACTTCACTGTAACTCCTCAGTTGTACAAAGCATTTTCATTTGAATACAAAAGGCAACTGGACACCAGGTGGGCATCCTTGAGGCCGTGGTAAACACTGAATTTCAGGCCCATTTCGTGGTCTGATTTTTTTTTTTTTTTTTCCCACAGAGGCATAATGTAGGGGCAAAATCAAGAAACCCAGTTCTGACAGCCGGGAGAAAGGAAGGGTCATGACTATGGAAACGGGGCTTCTCATCCGGGAGACAGAGGAGGGCACGATCCCGCTGCCAGTCAGGACAGTGGATTCCCTGGCCAGGGACGTGCCACGAGGCCTCTCTG
Organism: Rhinopithecus bieti; assembly: GCF_001698545.2. Taxonomy (NCBI): domain Eukaryota; kingdom Metazoa; phylum Chordata; class Mammalia; order Primates; family Cercopithecidae; genus Rhinopithecus; species Rhinopithecus bieti. The sequence goes on from NW_016830182.1 coordinate 1,436,258, forward strand.
CTCCCTTGGGAGGTAGGAAATTACTGTCCCCATTTTAGAAAAGAGGGGTTCTGTGGCTTGTGTTAGGGTTCCCCACGTGAGGGGCTAGGAGACCGAGGTGAGAAGGAGGAGGCTCCTCCATGTTTGCAGGGGTTGGGGATGAAAAGCAGGGCTGGGGCTGTAGGGGCCAGCAGGGGAGGACTCAGCATCCCTCAGCCTGACTTCCTAAGACACCAAGTGAGGGGTCACGGTGCGGGGTATCTGGCACCTGGGAGGTTTCTCCCACCATTCTGGGTGAAACTCCCCAAATAAAGCTCCAGGACACAGCACTGGCCAACATGAATCCCAGAACAACAGAGCTGAAATGGGCCCTCTGCTCTCTAGTGTTATACTGTCATTTAACTAATGGGGAAACTGAGGCCCGGAGATGCGAATTCCTTGCCCAAGGTGACAGAATGCATCAGCAGCAGGGCAAGGACTTGAGCCCAGGTCTCCAGAACGCCAGGCTTGCGTCCTTTCTGCTAGAACAGACACGCTGGGCTTCCACGCTGGGCCAAACTACCTTGATGTGGACCCCCAGCGTGGGTGGGAGGCACAGGGGAAGGAACGGGAGTGGGACTGACAAAACCTAAGGCAGTCTGGTGGGGGTCGTGGGAGGGGCTGCTCACGTTCCCCAGGACACATCCGTCCAGCGTTCCGTGCCTCCCCTGTGCCTAACCCCTCCTATCTGGGTCCATAGGGTAGGGAGGGGGCACACCCAGGTGCAATGCCAGTGATGTCAGGGGGGTCAGGATTTGGGGCTTAAGGTGGGAAAGGGACAGAAAGGTCCACTCCCCAGCAGCTGCTAGAACACATGTCACCTTGCCACGATTGCTGACTCAGGAAAGAAACAGGGATTTCCGAGAGTGGCTTTCCATACAGGGCAAACCGGAAGGTTCTGGGTCGGGGCAGGCGGCCTGGCTGGTCTGGGGGAGGTTTGGGATTCACAGTAAATTTAGTGCACCTGTGGCCAATACAAGGCTGCTCACCCCAAAGAGGCTCTCAGAGGAGAGTCTGTGGGGATACTCGGGGCTCTTGGACACGGGCTTTTGCTTGCTTTTGTCCCCTCTACAGAGACCTCAGGCCCGCCTGCAAAGAGCCCCGGACTCCCTGCTTTCCCTGGCCTGTGGGGGCAGCGATGTCAGTAACACTGTTTGTCAACACACACAAGACAAGGACGCTAAGAGCCCCCGGCCCAGCCCCGCAGGCCTGCGAGGACACCCCACGCACAGGGCGACACGCAGCGCCTTGGAGCAGCACAGGGAAGCAGCGTCTCCTTGGGCTGGTGGGGGGCGGCTCTGGGTGCGGGCGGGCAGCCAGTCACTGCACGCGACGGCAGTAGTAGCCCAGGACCTTGCACTTCTCGCAGAGGTGCTGCGGGTGCTCCTTGCTCTGGTCGGACACGTCCAGGCCGTCAGGCTTCTCCAGGGGTCTCTGCAGAGAGAAGGAGGAAGAGGCCCAGGGGAGTGAGGGGAGAGAAAGATAGAAACACAGAGACAGACAGGGAGAGACACACGGAGACAGACAGGTGAGACAGGTACACAGGGAGGGGACCAGACAGACAGAGATGCACATCTCTACAGAGACAGAGACTGACAGACACAGAGAGGGAGAGACACACACCCGATGCAGGGTGGGGAGGGCGCACCTGTGGTCACAGGTCATTTCAATCACGGTGTCGGGGCCCTCCTGCTGAGCCCGCATGCAGGCATCTGAGTCCTGGGGTACAGGTGGGGCCCTGGGCTGGGCCACGGCTGTGGAGGGGTCTTGTGCTCAGTACCCTGGCTATGTGCACTACTCTGCTCTGCCCTGAGTGCTCCCTGAGGAGCCAGCACCTGAAGCTCACCAGGTTAGAGGCAGGACACGGGTGCAGCCTGTCCAGATGAGGAAACCCAGGCCCACAGCAACAGAGGCCTGGACCCACATCTGACCCCAGCATCCGGCGCCTCTTCCCTGGCCACTCTCCACTTGCACCCCTGCTTGTGTGGCCTCAGAACTCAAGGGAAGCCTAACTCGGACACAGTCACAGTGCTTCGGGCTTTTGGTGAGCGAGCTCCATGAGGTCAGAGCCAGGGTGTTGACTGACCCCCACATCTCAGGGCTGGCCCAGTGCCCTATTTGTTGAGGCTGCAAGAATGAAACCTCAGTTTTCTAACAGGGAAACTGAGGCCCAGAGAAGGGAGGTGACTTGCCGGGCCTATCATGCCACCCACTCACTGGGTGATCACAGGGAGCCTCTGTTTCCTTATCTGTGAAGTGGGCCATTGACAGTGCCTCGTTTGCAGGGGGACTGTGAGGATCCAGAGAGACACTTGGGAGTGAGTGAACTGGACAGCGGAAGGTACAGACGAGCACATTTCTATTAGGTAGGGAGCTTCCCCACTCGCTCTTTTCCTCCCCTTCTTTTCCTCCCCTTCGCCAAAGCTGGCGAAGACTTGTTTCCCTGGAGAGTTTATGGAGGCCATGAGGAGCAGCTCCTAAGTGGACGCTTTCTTGCCCAGCTCACGGGGATGCTGCCTTCTCTCCAGCTGGAGCCCCTGCCTGCAGAAGGGTCCCCTGCATGGACATGGGGGTCTCACGGGAAGCTGGTTAGGGCCAGCCGGGGGGCCATATGCCTAGGAGAGGGGGCAGGAGAACCCGGACTGCAGACCATGGCTTGGGATGGCAGGGGAGGGCAGCAGAGGGTGTGCTCTGTCCCCCTGGGTAGGCTGTGAATGGCTCAAAAGTAGTATGCTGGCTTCTCCACCCAATCCACAGTCTTGGCCCCAAGGGGACACTCAGAGTGGTCTGGGAATGGAAGAGTCAGAAGGTTCTAGAAGGCAGGTGGGGAGACTGTGGTGGGAGGGTTCTGATCCAGGGAGCACCCTCCTGCCCCTGGCCCAGGGGTCATAAAACCCAGCTCTGTGCTCCCAGGCTTAAAGTCACAAAGCCAAGGCCTGGAAGGAAAGTCAGACATGTCAACCACATCTCAAAGGGCTTTCAGATGACTGGCTTCCCTGTCCAGCTTTCGTCCTGGCCAGGGAAGAGAGGAGTTTGACTTCCTGTCAGACCTGGGCTCGAATGCCGGTTCTTCTACCTAAGAGCTGTGTGACCTTGGGTAGGCCACCTGCCCCCTCTGGCCTCCATGCTCCCATCTGTGAACAGGGATGCTGATACCAGCTTTTTCATGGGCTTGTTCTCACCAGACAACTCAATGGAGATAATGAATACAAAGAGCCCGGCATGCAGAAGCTGTCTGTGCTTTGTCTTATCAGTGGGAGGGGGACACCAGCTGGTGCAGGGCCATCAAAATTGAGCCAAGATCCCAAGGTGAAAGGACCTAGGAAGGGTAAGTTCCCTGCTCTCCTGGATGTCCCAGGGAGACCTCCAACAGCTCCTCCATCTAGGGCTTGGGTGCCCCTAGGCCTGCTGGCAGAGCCCACAGCTCAGTTTACTGCCTGGACTGTAAGAAGGCTTTTCCACCTTGAGTTAGAATCTGGGTCCCTGTCGCCTCATCCTGGAGATCCAGCCACAGACTCTGCTTGGCTCCCAAGGACTGTCCGATTAGTATAGTCGTGAAGTGACCCCTCCAGCAGCCCAAACCCAAGCTGGTTTGCAGCCCCCACCCCCTCGGCTGGCCAGGGCCTCTTCCTGCACCCAGTCTTCCAGGACAGGCCAGAAAGGCCAGACTCAGCAGGGCCCACACAGCCCTCACTCCCCATGGCTTACACGTTATGTGGCAAAGTACTGCCACCTAAGTCAGGCCACTCTGGAACACACCTAATGTCACCACTTCCCTGTGAGTGGCACAGGGAGGAAACAGGCCACAGATGTATGGGGAAGGGAGTTTCCACAGATGAGGCAACTGAGGCTCCAAGACATTAGGGACATCCCTGGGGCCTGCAATGAGGAGGTGGTAGGTGTGTGGCCTTCCCGCCACACATGCTGTTACCAAGCCCTGTGCTGCAGGGACATGCTGCCTACTGCCTGCAGTTGGCCCCACTGGCTGCACTGTACTGGGGCTCAGGACCAGCTTATGACCAGTGCCCACCCCAGACTGCTGCACTCCCTCCCAGCCTGAGTCCCTGGCTTTCTGTCCCCAGGACAGCACCTCCTGTGTTTGGTGGAGGGAAGGCCATCTTCACAGGCACAGCGCTCTCCCCTGGAAATTGACTGGCACCTGCCAGCTGCACCCACCCTGACTGGCATCTGCCTTCTGAGTCTTCATCTCTGGGGCCGACAGAGGTTTGGCAGGCCCAGGACTGAGCGCAGAACCTCCATGGAGACTAAAGGGGTCATCGCCGCCAGTTTGTTTTGAAGACTGTTCTGGAACACTCTGTGTCTGGTGTCTTCTGCAGTGTCTCCGTATGACATGGTATCACCAAAGTCTGACAGACAGAGCTTTGCATGCCAGCTCTGCCACCTATCAGCCAAGGGCTGTTGGGAAGGACCTTTCTTCTCCACAACCTTGACTTGTCCTTTTGGGACCTGGGTGGGAGGTTAATAACATTCATTGCCTTTTTCCTAGTTGTGTGTGTGTGTGTGTGTGTGTGTGTGTGTGTGTGTGTGTCTGTGATAGAGAAGTAAATAAGATGACTGTTTTCTTTTTACTTTTTATTTATTTTTATTTTTTCAGACAGAGTCTCAGTCTGTCACCTAGGCTGGAGTGCAGTAGTGTTATCTTGGCTCAGTGCAACCTCGGTCTCCTGGGTTCAAACGATTCTCCTGCCTCAGCCTCCCAAGTAGCTGGGATTACAGGTGCACACAACCACCCAGCTAATTTTTGTATTTTGAGTAGAGATGGGTTTCACTATGTTGGTCAGGCTGGTCTTGAACTCCTGACCTCAAGTGATCCACCCATCTTGGCCTCCCAAAGTGTTGGGATTACAGGCGTGAGCCACCACACCTGGCCGACTGTCTTTTTTAGAGACAGGGTTACTGTCACATAGGCTGGAGTGCAGTGAATCCTCCCACCTCAGCCTTCCAAGTAGCTGAGACCACAGGCATGCACCACTACACCTGGCTAATTGTTTAAAAAAATTTTTTTATAGTGATGAAGTCTCATTATATTGACCAGGCTCATCTTGAACTCCTGGGCTCAAGCAATCCTCTCGGCCTCCCAAAGTGCTGGGACTACAGGTGTGAGCCACTGCGCCCAGCAGAGATGACTGTCTTAAAGCATTTTATAACCATAAAAAGCTCTGGATGACTTAGTGATCACAGTGTGACCTGTAGCAAATCACTTAACTTCTCTGGGACTCAATTTTCTCCTCCATAAAATGGGGGCTAAGTCTGTAGGCTAACGCTACATGATAGGGTTGCTGTGAAGAGTAAGTTAGTCTATGCAAAGGGATTAGAACAGTGCCTGGCACATAGAGAACACTCAAAATGTTGGCCAGTATTGGTGTCATGTGTTATATAGGGTTGGGGCAGCATGGGGGCAGGGGAAGCAGCGAAGTCCCGGGTGAAATGCTCTCGAAACATCCTTGCCAGCGCCCTCCTGGGCTCATCTGAGCTGCGCCCCCTCCTTGGCCGTGACCCAATGGTGCAGGTTCCCTCTGTGGGCCCTGGTCCGACTGCTCAGCCCCACTTGGCCTGCCACTGGGCGAGATGCTTGGGGAAGCTGTCAAGACACTCCCCTCTGTGGACGGGAAACACTGCAGCTGGGGCTGACCGTGGTGGAGGGCCTCCCCCACTCCCTGCAGCAAGGCAAGGCCCAGTGGTGTTTTCTTCTTGGGGGGACCAGAGCCGGCAGGGGGAGCTGCAGCTGGAGGCTGACAGGAAGCAGATGTGGCGGCCAGGAGAGTGGGGAGGTGGAGGGTTCTCCAGAGACGGAGGCCGCACAGGTCAGGGCTCTGTGGTGCAGGAGAAATAAACCAGCCCTCTCCACCACAGGGCGCCATGGGGAGCACCACCGCTGCACTCTTCAAAGGCTCTCGACAGTTGGGGGATAGAGAGGCACCACCCTCCCACCCCCTCCCAGCTTGGGAGCTCAGGAGAGATCGAGCCCTGGGTGGTGGGAGACCTGGGTTCCAAGTCCCCTTGATACCAGCTGACTGGTCACCCTGCTCAAGTCCTGTCTCCTCTTGGGGCCTCAGTGTCCCCAGTGCACACAGTAGGTGCTAAACAGTAGCCTAACGACTGGGAGAGGGGAAGGGCCCAGACACACGCTCTTGAGGGATCCTTTAGATTGGGTCCTGGGAGAGCTGATCCTGAATGTGGAGATGGGGGACAGGTGGTCAGGGAGGCTGTGCTGGGACTGAGCTTGGCAGGATGGAGATGGCGAGGCAGGTGAGGCCGTTGCCAGCTTGGGGATGGTGACATAAGCCAGGAATGGGCCTGGCATTATGGAAGGGGCATGGTGAGGAGCCCTGCCCAGCCAGATGCTGGGGTGATATCGGGGCAGGGGCCGAGGGCTGGAGCCACTGCAGAGACTCGGTTCCTGTGGGGCTTGGGTGCATGGGCTGGGCGCTGCCTCTCTGCTTAAGTCACAGAGGGGGTTGTAAGGACCCAGCCCCCAGGACGGTCAGCACAGACCCTAGCAGCCCCCATACATCTGAGGCCCTGCAGAAACTGGGCTGTTCCTGACTCCTGCCCCCAGCCAGCAACCATTATCTGCCTTCCCTCCTCCCCTCCTCCCTCCCAGACCACTTATCTGCCCTTCCAGGCTCCAAGCTATCCTCCATGCCCCCAGTCTACTGACCTTCTACCCCATCAGAACTCTGCCCCACATCTCTCCCTCAGGGGAGCCTTCCCCCAATAGCTCCCAGAGCTCTCTCCCCTCCTGCCTCCTCTGTCTGCTTGTCCTTTGTGGTGACTCAGCACACATGGAAGGCCCACCCCACCCCTGGCTCCTCCATCCCCCCGCTACCTCATCGACAGTGACCTTTCCCTCCCACCACCCCTCAGCCACACCCTAGACTTGGGCTTCTTCAGAAACCACCCGTCTCTGCCCCCTCCTTTTCTCCTTCCATTCCACTGGCTCCCAGACTCCACCCAGTCCACAGGCCCACCCAGCCTCCCTCTCCACCGGGCCTCTCTAGCTTCCCCTCCCTGCTGATGCCCCATGATGAAGCACGGTCGTCATGCTTTTACAAATATGCCCACCCCCGAGCCGTCTGCCCTCTGGAGTGCTCGCCCAGCCAACCTCTGTCCTGTGGACCCTCTGTACACCAGGCCTGGCCTGCACCTGCCAGGCGAGCTGTGCTGGAGCAAGTCACGGAACTAGGCTGACACCTGCCACTGCATTAGGATCACGCACCTCCCCCGGGCCTGGGATGCGGCTGGGTGGTCCAGCCAGCTTTCCCTAGCAGGCTGCTTCCTTGCTCGTCCTTCCTCAAGCCCACCCCAGCCCGCCTCACTCCTACCTGAGAACTTTGTCTTCCATTTGCTGAGAAAACAGAAGCGTTGGATGTGAGGTTCTTCTTGCACCATCCAACCCATGGACCTTCCTAATTACCCCCTCTTCTCCCTCCCTCCTGTGCTGATAGGTGAAGCATCCCCCGTTTTGCCCCTGAATCATCAGCCTTTTGCTGTCTTCTAGATCATTCTCACCAGACTGCACTGGGCTCCAGGCTCTACCATCTCCACAACACCTAGCTCCAGGGCTCCTTCCTGGTTGTGGCTACTGCTGTGATTCTCTCCACAATCAAACTCTCCTCAAGAGAGTGGACAATGAGGCATTCCCTCTGCAGCCAGATCCACACCAGCCTCCCCTGACACTGCTCCATGGACACTGCCCTGACCTCCAGGCCAGCTACAAATCAGCACTTCCACTCTCGCCCTCACACCTGACTGGCCGGGCTTCTGTGCTTCTCAAACCCTGGTTGTAGTTCAAGTTCCCCAGGTAAAAGTGATACTTTTGTTTTGCTTTGTAAAAGTTTGAGGACCACCTCCTTATTGCCAAATTTCCAAGGCACTCCTCTGTGGTCTCTATACCTGACATTTGAGCACCAAGCACCAGTCAAGCCTCCAACAGCACTTCCTGAACCCCACCCCCAGCTTCCAGGACTCTACGCTCCCTGGTTCTCCTTCTCCTTACTGGGTCTTCCTCCTCTATCTGACCATCAAACACTGGGATTCAGCAACACTTGGTCTAGGGAACCCCTTCTCTACTCTGTCCACATTCTTTCTACAGGAACTCAAATCCATTCCCTACTGTGTTTGGGTTGATGACACCCACTTATGTATGGGCCATCTTGACTTCTCACATGAGCTTCAGAATTACAAATCTAACCGCCTTCTTGACGTCTCTAATTGGATTACTGCGAACATCTCAAATGTAATCTGTATCAGAAGAGCCCTGCTTTCATTTCCAGCACCTGTGTCCCCGCCAGGCTGCCCAGTTCAGGAACAACCTCCTCCATCCACTCAGGTGCTCTAGCCTGCCTGGGGTGGAACTGTTCTCCTGGGCTCCTGTTCTTCCCCCACATTCCACCACCAATCTGGTGATGCTTGGTGTCGCATCCAGCTCCAGAGCCACCTCCAGAGTTCAGTCCCCTCCCAGCTTGTATGAGGGCTATGGTGTTGTCTTTCCCACTGGTCTCCCCACTCAATCTCTGCACACAACCAGAGTAACTGACTTAAAATGAATCTGAAAGCCCTGCTGCTCTTGGGTTCCTCGAGTGCCCCCAGGGCTCTGTGACAGCCCCATCTAGCCCTCTGCCCCAAGCCTCTCACTGCCCTCTCCTGCGCCTTCACTGAGCTGTGGGCCTGGAGCACTCCAAGTCCTTATGGCCTCAGGGCATTTGTACCTGCTGTGCCCTCTTCCTAGGATGGCCAGCCCCCAACTTGTGATAGGCCTAGCTTCCCCCTGTCCTCCAGGTCCCCGAGTCAGCAGCAGCTCCTCTGAGTGGCTTTCCTGTGCAGCTGCCTGAGGTAAGACCTTCCTAGGAGGAGCTGGCCCCATCCCTCCCACATGCCTGGGCCTGGTGCACACAGCCTCCCTGTTGACACTGGCCAACTGGATGGATCAAGGAAGGAAATTGGAGTTTTCTGCTGCTTCCTGCTGTCCTCACGTCTCTGTCTCACAACAGCAAGCCCTGTTCACTAGTTTTACAATTTGCTGGGATTCCCTGGTCTCAAGATGTTGGTACAGTTGCCCCATCATTCTCCTTCCCTTCCCTTCCCTCCCATTTCAGATGAGACAAGGAAAGAAAGGGTCAACTTAGAGAGATATCCCTCATAGGAGGGAGTAAACTGAGGCCCGGTAAGGGAAAAGTCGCCCTCCCATGGTCCTTCCGAGAAGGCCCCAGCCCACCTGGCTCACCTGCTTGTGCGGGTACACGTTGATGTGGCACTTGATGCACTCCTGCCCCATGTTGGCCCAGGAGTTTCCACTCATCCATTTTCTCTTGCACTTGGGACACTTGTACTCGCCGAAGCAGCGCTTTTTGCCCTGGTATGGAGTCAGGCCCTCGCCTTTGGGGCGTGCCTACGGGGCAGGAAGCAAACACAGGGGATTGGGGTCCAAAGGCCAAGATGATGCCCCATGGGGCTCCCCTGGCCTCTGCCTCAGTCTTCATGTCCTGTGTCCATGTGTACAGGCCCCTTTTGTCCCCAGTCTAGATAATATCAGGGATGTCCCCAGAGCACAGACAGGATCCAAAGGCTGAGAGACACATGGGGAACAGAAAACAGAGGAGATGGTGAAAAAACAGAGGGGCACGTCTCTTCTAGATTTAAGGAGTAAAGTATTCAGTGGTGGTTGGAAATTACTTCCTTAACTCACACGTCATCAAGGGCAGCTGGTCTCATGGGCCTGCACACAGGCACTCTTTGGCCTACCCAGCAGTGTGCTTTAAAGGGTCATTGAAGAGGCAATACAAGCACAGAAACTGGTGGCAATGCCAATGAGTCTTCCTCCTCCCTGCACCCAGTCAGCTCCTCTACTAGGAGGCAATCCAGTTTTCCTCATACCACTCCAAAGGCGGGCCCTGCATTTATAGATGCTTATGACATACAAATTTGTACATACATTCTTTTCCCTTATGAAAATGGAAACAGATTATCCATCTGGTTCTGCATCTTCCATTTTAAAACTTTATCTTATTTTGTTTTTTCGAGACAGGGTCTCAATATATTGGCCAGGCTGGACTCAAACTCCTGGGCTCAAGGGATCCTCCTGCCTCAGCCACCTGAGTAGTTGGGACTACAGGTGCATACAACTGTGCCTGGCTACTGTTTTCTTACTGAATAATACATGTTAGAGTTTTCCCTACATCACTACAAATAGAGCTACTGCATTCGGTTTAACAGCTGCACACAGTATGAGTCCATGCAAGCTCCATAGTGCATGGACCAGTTACTATTTTAGAACATCTAGCTTGTTTCTGTTCTTCCATCATTACAAACAATGCTATAATGAACAACTTCATATGTGTATCATTTTGCACATGTGTGAGTGTATTTGTGAATATAGAAGTAAAATTGTTGGGTCAATGGGTATGAGCACCACTAATTTTTAAAGAGCAAATTCCCACTGCCCCTCCCCACATACTGCAGGTATCCCAACTTAACATTCCACATCAGCATCAACAGAGTTTTCATTATCACCAATCTAAGAGGTAGAAAATCTTCTCAGAGGAGCTTTGACTTGTGTGTCTTTTATTATGAGCAAGAGTGAATTTGCCATGCATTTAAGAATCACTTGTGTTGGCTGGGCACGGTGGCTCATGCCTGTAATCCCAGCACTTTGGGAGGCTGAGGCAGGCGGATCACAAGGTCAGGAGATCGAAACCATCCTGGCAAACACAGTGAAATCCCGTTTCTACTAAAAATACAAAAAATTAGCCAGGCGTGGTGGCGGGCGCCTGTAGTCCAGCTACTGTTGGGAGACCTGAGGCAGGAGGGAAAGGCATGAACTCGGGAGGTGAGAGCTTGCAGTGAGCCGGAGATCGGGCCCATGCACTTCCAGCCCTGGGTGACAGAGAAGGACTCCATCTCAAAAAAAAAAAAAAAAAAAAAAAAAGAAAAAAAGATATCACTTGTGTTTCCTTTGTGAACGATTTGTTCCTACTCTTTGTGATTCTTTTTTCCTGCAAGAGTAGCCTAATATTTTTCTTGTTGATTTGTAACTGCATTGTATATATGAAAGAAACAAGCTATCTCCCACATAGTGTTATTTTAACAGCTTTACTGAGATATAATTCATGTAGCTTACATTTTACCCATTTAAAGTGGACAAATCAATTGGTTTTAAGTATATTCACAGAGTTCTACAGTCATCACCACAATCTAATTTTAGAATATTTTTATTGCCCCCCAAAAGTAGCCCTATACCCAGTAATAGTCCTTCCCCATCCTACTCCCACTTCCTTACCCCACACAGCCCTAGGCAGCCACTAATGTACTTTCTGTCTGTCTGGATTTCCCCATTCTAGGTATTTAATATAAGTAGAAACATACAACATTTGTCCTTTTGTGTCTGGTTTCACTTAGCATCATGTTTTCAAGGTTTGTTCATGCTACAGCATATGTCAACACTTCAATCTTTTTTGTTGCCACATAATATTCCATGGTATGGATATGCCATGTTTTATTAGCCCATTTATCGGATGATAGACACTGGGGCTTTCTCTAATGTTTGGCTATTATGAATAATGCTATTATGAACATTCACATGCAAGCTGCAAGTGTTTTTAAAAGTTGAATGAGTTACCCTAATCTTTGCAAATGGGAGATTTCACACAGAAATACGACCACACTGATCTAGAATCCCTGCCGGCTGAGGTTAAGGAGTGGCTACCCCATCAGCTTCCTCCACATCACCTCTGCTCCCACCAGCTGCAGCTGAATTTATGTTCTCTACTAGGCCTTCGCAGACTTTGAGTTGGAGAGGCTTAAACGCAGGCTCTCCACAGTGGCTATTCAAAGTGTGGTCCCCGGACCAACAGCGACAGCGCCACCAGCTTGTTAGAAATGTAGAGTCTCCAGCTCCACCTTGGATCTGCAGAATCAGAACTGCATTTTAACAAGAACCCCAGGGAATTAATATGCCATTACATTAAAGAAGCGCTGGGCTATGAGATGATGTTGCCATAGTAACTTTCCTTGGGGAACTGCCCATTTATGAAGTGGTGCGTAATGGTTACGGGCACACACTCTGGATCCAGATCCTAGCTCTGGGATCTTGGGTAAGTTACTTCACAAGGATAAGGACAGTAACTACCATATAAGACTGTTCTGAGGATTAAATGAGCTGAGGATTAAATGCAAAACATTTAGAACAGTGCCTCACACACAAGGCAAAACAGGAATATTAGTACTATTATTATTTATTAATGTAGAACAAAAAGTGGTATATAAAATTGGTACATAGTTTCTTCCTTTACTAATCATGCCTCTTTGTCCCAGGCACCATTACTACCACTCGATGACAGCCTGCTAGAATTTCAGGCAAAACACTAAGGGGGGACATGCGTGCTGAGTGCGCAAATCTAAAGTTAGAAAGTGACACCAACACCACCCTGATCTCCTGGGCCCACTGCCTAAAGTCTTTGGATCCTCAGTGGCCTTCCTGGCAGCTGTAACATTCTTGGGAGAAGTTTCAGCCTGAGTTCCAGGGCAGGGCTGCCCTCAGCACTGGTCAGATCTGAGAGAGGGGTCAGCCACACCCGAGGGAGTGCTCAGTGGGCAGCCAGGGCCCGGGGGCCAGTCAGTTTGTAATAGAGGGGTCAACGTGTGCCTCTGAAGGCACACTGAGCTCTGTTGATCTCAAGTTAGTGGGTGTCCCTCTGACCATTTCTGGTGCCCACTTCTCCTTCACCTGGGGTCTGCAACCTGTGGCTTCTAAGCCATCCCCTCTATCACAACCCCTCATCTTCCATCATCTGAAATAAAGCACTGGATGAACTCACTCTCCCATGTCTCCCCAGAAGCATCTACGTCTTCAGAGGGGATAAGGGGGCAGGCGTGGGTGCCTCCCTGATGCTGAGGTCTGAGATTCCTTGATTGAAGGTGGGAACTTGGGGACTCTCACCAGCCAGGCCCACTCTGGAGCTGGTTCTGCAGGCCTCTTAGCTCAGAGAGCTCACAGGACCAGGTGCCTGGCCTCACACAGTTGGGGCAAAGGGCAGGGGTCAAGGTACCAGAAGGAGGGGTCAAGTCATTCCAGGACACTGGGCAGAGTGAAGCATGGGGACTGAGGCCACACTGGAGGTGGACTCTGGGAATTTGTTCCCTGAGCCCCTGCTTCAGAAATGAACAGGAAGGAAACCCACACAGATAAAGGAGACACTGAGTGCGAACTGAAGGGAACAGGAAAATGAAAGAGAAGAGCGAGGGGTGAGCCAGGAAGCATGGACGCACCATGTAATTAGAAAAGCAGCCGTCTGGAGCCATCCATCAGGGCGTGTGGGCTGCTTGGCAGGCAAGGGATGGGGCCCCAGCCTCCTGCAGGACCAGACGTCCTCAGCGCACCATTCCCATGGCTGCTGTCAGGCCAGGCACTGGGAGGGCCTGGCTCCAACACACCATTGCATGGGATGTGGCTCAAATTGTGGTCTCCAGGACCAGATGCCTGCAATGACATCTGGTTCTGCCTGTGACTATCTGGGGGGTTCCTCGTCAAGTTATTCAAACTCTCCATGCCTTGGTTTCCTCATCTGGAAACCAGGATGATGATAAAGGACCTGCCTCCCGGGGCTATTGGGGTTTGACACATTCATGCGTGTAAAGGTCTCAGCTCAGTTGCTGGCACACCGCAAGTGCTCGGTCACCATTGGCTACTTCAGGGTGATTCTCTTCTTCCTTGCCTGCACTAGGAGAGGGAGCAGAGGTATCTGAGGTATTGCAGAGGCTAGGGCTGAGGTCCGCAGGCATTAGTCCCAGGAGGATGGTTCCAGACGTGGGAGGGAAACCTGGGAGGGACATCTGGGTCACTCTCTATCCCTGGGTAGGAACGGATTGGCAAGCAAAAGAAGAAACAGCATTAGGCGTCTTCGCTTTCTAGAATTCTCATGGAAGGACCATGCTGCAGAAGCTCTGGGGACACTGGTGGCAGAGGTTGAGGAAAGAGGAAGGAGAACTGGCGTTAGTGTGGCACCACCTGCGTGCTGGGCTTTATGCTCAGGACTCCACAGCCCACCAGGCCCCCAACGAACTCTCCTAGAATCCTGTGGGGCAGGGGACATTATCAACCCATTTAATAGATGGTGAAACTGAGGCACAGGGAATGGGTGGGACTTGTCAAAGTGCTTCCAGTGCGTGAAGGGCAGTAGGCTAGGCCCAGCAGTCTCTTCCACAAGGCCACACTTGATTCACCTCTTCTGTCTGCCACTCCCAAAATTGTCCCCACCATGATGGAGGCTTGTGCTGTTGGGGAGAGACCCCCTAGCAGGAATTTTATAAGAAAATTCCTAGGGCCTCCCCTCAGCCCAGTCCAGTGTCAGGCCTTGGCTGTGACCTTGGTAGAGGTGGCCTGTAGGGCAGGGGTAAAGGCAGTGGATGGAAGAGAAGACAGGACTATGGGCAGCTCTCAGCAGCGAGGAGCCACTTCCTGGAAGGGTTCAGTCCTGACATTGTTTATGCTTACAAATGAGGGCAGGGCCAAGGGGAGAAGGAATTTCTAACGGAACAAAGGCTTCTCTACTCACCCCCCCCACACCCCACCATCCCCAGCCCCGCCTCCTCCCAGAAAGGCACAGCCTCTTCTCATAAACTTCAGCATGAAACAGACGGTAACTGCTGACAGCACTGCAGGGGCCACCACCCGCCCGGTTGGGAAGGATGCCAGGCCTGACCAGGCTCTCCTGACCCAGGCCCCTGCCACGTACCCCTCTGGGGGATGACATCTGCCAAGAGGCTAGGCAAAGCTCACTGGAGCTCAGAAACCACCCCTTGTAGCACAGACAGGCTCTTTGGGGACCAGAGAGGCAAGAGGACTCACTCAAGGACACACTCAGTAAATCTGACTGAGCTCGGGGGAGGGAGGGATCCTCTGACTTCCAGACTGGGGCTTGGATCGTCACAGGAGGGCAGCCTGGGAAGTGGGAAACTGTGGCCAGTGTGGGGGTGGGAAGGAGGAGCCAAGCCAAGGAGCAAAGAAGGCAGCACTGCAGGGCGGGGAAGTGGGAGGGGCCCCCCAGGCAAGCCAGCAGCTGGGGAAGAGATGTGGAGGAGGCTCACACTGGCTGGGCACTTCTTCAGAACGGTTCAGTGTTTTCTTCCCATTCCTGCGTGAAATCTCTTGAGGTTGGCTGGGAGGTGGTGAGCTCCCTTTTACTGGAGGTATGCAAGCAGAGGCTGAGTTAACAAGTATCAGGCAGGCTGCTGAGGGGGCCTTTGCCCTGGTCAGGCAGGTGGATCTGGTGACTCTAGAGGCACTTCCACCTCTACAGTCCTTCCAGCCCCTGCATCTGGTGAAGGCCAACCAGGCAGGTGTGCAGACAGGCACTCTGAGATGCTGCTGGGTGGGGACTGAACAGGTATATTTTCCTACTGTATTTCTATATGACAACTTCAAAATTCTGTAAGCCTTCATACTTTAAACAAATGTGCATTCCTTATCCTAAGCAAATCCATTTCTGGGCGACTGTCCCAAGGAAATTATCAGACATGTGGACAAAAGAGATGTTCAGAAATGTCCATTACAGCATGAGTTAGGACAATGTAAATCTGGAATGAGCAAAATATTCAACTACAATGCCTGGGTTCCCTAAATTACGTTATGCCCTTTGGATGAATGACAACAAAGCGATTAAAATAGTTATGGTGATTTTTCTTAGGGGTTTGGGAAAATACTTATAAAGAGAGCAGGATAAGCATCCGAAGATAACCGCTGCACAAGAACAGGACTGGCAGGAAAGCAGCCACAAAAGCTGAGAGACAGGACTGTTGATGATCTTACTTCTGCAGCTTACTCTCTTTCTTAATGAATGAATTGCCTTTAATGAGTGGGTTACCATCTTGGAAGACGGCCCCTCCTGCCCCCTAGGGGGCGCACTGTGCTTTCCCAAGGTGACAGAAACCCCACAGAGATGGTGGCTCTGGCCACACTCCTGCCCCTGCAGGTGCGGACCCTGGGGCCTGGGCGCTGGCTGGCCTCAGGCTGCTGGTTCTGTTGGATCATGCTCATGTCCACAGAGCTAGCTGCCCAACCATGGAATGCACTCCCCACCCCTGGGTCCCTTCTGCTCCTTCCATTTTAAGGGAAGTCAGACATGTCCACACACTGTCACGTAACACCAGAGCCTGACTGGTCACTCCTCCCCAGCTGCTTGAAGTCCCACCATGAGTGAGTGATCCTTTAGGGTGAAGCTTGATCTCCTCACCCCTTTGAGACAGTGAATCCCTTTTGCACAGAGGTGACATCTTGGCCTTTGGTTGTTGAGGCAGAGAATCACAGGGACTGGGAGGGGACCAGGGTGGGCACTGAGAGCCTGAGGCTGTGCCCTGCACACCATGACTCCAGGCTTCACTGTGCCCCATATCCAGAGAGCAGAATTCTAGGCCTCTGCTCTCTGGATATGGGTTCCAGCCATAGGCCTCGATACCTCCCAGCCTGAGGTCAGTGCCTCACCCCCAGACCTGGCCTTGCCACTCCCATCTGCACAGGGGCGCAGGCCTGTGCCCTGCCAAGCCCTGGGATGGAGAAATCACTGTTGCTCCATCATTGGGTATTTTTGGTCAGGGCCAGGCACTCTTTGTGCCCTGACAACCACCCATGAGCTAAGTATGGTTAGTCCCAGGTTTCAGATGGGAACGCTGATGCATGAAGAGGTTACATGGCTTGCCCAAGCTACACTGCCAGGAAATGGGGCAGTCCAGATCCGAGCCCAAGACACTTAACGTGGGGTCACTTTCTAAACTGCTATGCAACATGTCAGGATTGCACAAAGAAGAGACCCACCAAGCCGGGATGGTGAGAAACAGGAAGGGGCCGCTGTTCTTATGGGTCCTGGCATGCTGGGGGCATCCCTCCCCATCTCTGGGCCTCAGTTTTCCCATCTCCAGAATGAGAGGTTGGACTGACTGCTGGGCAGGGTCACCGGCCTCCCAGGAGGCCCATAACTCAGCATGTGCCTGGCAGCCCACTCACGCTCCGCCCTCCCATGGAGCACAAGGCCGGCCCCACCGTGCGTCCAGCTGAGAGGCTCTGACTGGAGCCAAGAGGAGCAGGGGGAGGAAATAAAGAACAGATGGGCTGCCTGCCGGCCCCTGTCCCGCCTGGTCTGCCTAGTCTGCATGCTTTCCTGCAGCCCTGCCGCTGAGGTGGCCCTGGGCTCCAGTCTACCTTCCCAGAGAGGAAGATCCCCAGTCTCAGGAGTTCGAGAAAGACTTTCCACTGATGCAGAAACAGAGATCACAGGAGTGGGGCAACTAGTCCACAGAGGGGGCGCAGGGCTGACCATGGACTCATGACCCCAGCCCAGGACCCTCTGTATGGCCTTGCTGGCCCTTGCCAGAGGAGGCAGAAGGTCCCTAGTCATTCTCCCTAGTGTCTCTCTTTGAGCCTGGGGCAGTGTGGAGTAAACAGGGGATAGAGGTCAGAGGTCCAGGTTGGGCCCTGGCTCTCCCACGCCTGTCTTAGAGCCTCGGTTTTTCTTTTTCTTTCTTTTTTTTTGAGACAGAGTCTTGCTCTGTCACCCAGGCTGGAGTGCAGTGTCGTGATCTCGGCTCACTGCAAGCTCCGCCACCCGGGTTCACACCATTCTTCTGCCTCAGCCTCCTGAGCAGCTGGGACTACAGGCGCCCGCCACCATGCCCGGCTAATTTTTTGTATTTTAGTAGAGACGGGGTTTCACCGTGTTAGCCAGGATGGTCTCGATCTCCTGACCTCGTGATCCGCCCACCTTGGCCTCCCAAAGTGCTGGGATTACAGGCATGAGCCACCGCGCCCGGCCAGAGCTTCGCTATCTTCCATGTGAGGGGGCTGTTCTGGTGGAGCTGGAGACACTAACATTCAATGAGCACCTACAATGTGCCACACGCTTTCTGACCTGACTCTCAAGAGCCCTTTCATTTGACAGGAGAGCAAACTGAGGCACAGAGAGGCCAACCAACCTACTCAAGGCCACACAGCTGTGGAGCAGAAACTTAAACCCAATCTGCTGACTCCAAAACGACACTTTCCACTGAATGCGCAGCCTCTCCAAGAGACGGTTGAGAGAAAATTAAAGAAAAAGCCTGCTCCTAGGAACACAGCCCCACCTCTGACCTCTGACCATGGCCACCACCTCAATATTCATTTGTTCACCTAATTTACATTGAGCACCCACTCTGCACCAGGCTCTGTGGAAAATTCCAGAAATATAGAAACAAGACAGATGAAGAATACCTTGTCTTCATGGAGCTCTCAGTCCAAGGCCTTCCAAAGAGGTCAGCCCTGTGACCATTTCCCCAACCATGGCCCACACCAGTCACGAACTTCCCCAGCCACATACTCCCAGGCTCAAGCCCAAGTCGGACTGACACCTGTGAAAACATGCTTGGACTCATGCCCTCAGGCAGAGGCCACACAGACCTCCCAAGTGACAGGCATGGGACCTATGCAGGGCACATGAAATTATCTCTGATCACTGCTACGGCCTCATGAAGTCAGTACTCTTAACCTTAATGACAGATGAGGAAACTGAGGCTCGAGACAGGGGCAGCAAGTCTGCCAAGTGCCGAGCCCCTGGCTTTTCCCTTCTGTGCTCTGTGGTACTGCTTTAGGGACCAACCAAAGACCTCCACACTCACATGTCCACATGCATGGCTGGGGGAGGCAGGTGGGAGGGCTGCAGCCCTGCAGCCTGGTCCGGGCAGCTGCAGGCTCCGCGGAGGCCCCGGAGGAAGCAGGCGGTCAGAGGGACAGGCGGGCTGGGCCGCGGCCTGCAGGATGCCGGGAGGGAGGAAGGACGCGGCAAGAGGCCACCCGGGGCTTCCTCTGGAGCCTCAAGGGCCTCCTTGTCTGCGCACAGCCGTCCTCGCCTCCTTGCCCAGGGCCCCCTCCCCTCTTCTGGGTTCCTGCTGCAGCCCAGCATGGGTCCAGAAGGCCTGGCCTCTTGTCACCCCTCCCCCCCCCACCCTGTTCCCAGCCCAAAGCCACCGCAAAAATGCCATCCTGATTCCACAACACTAGGGTTTGTCAAAGTGCAGGGAACAATGGGAGCTTTCACAGGGACAGGAAAAGGCCTCAGGAAAACCCTGGGGAGGGGGGGCATGGAGTGGGGGTGTGGAGAGGAGGGAAGGGAGATAGAGAGGAGAAAACAAGTGGGAGACAGAGAGATGAGGGAGAGATCCTGGAGAGACGGGGAGTGAGGACGTGATGTTGGGAATGAGGGGCAGGGAGTGAGAGAGTGCCCGTCAGAGCAGATAAGAGGAGAGGGGGGCGACAGGGTGCCCAGGAGAGGCAAGACATGATGCGGAAACAAACCAAAAGGGCCGGGAGACAGAGACATTCGGGGGACGGGGCCCACAGAGACCAAGGAGCCCCTCCAGGACCCAGAGAGGTGCCAAGCACCCCAACACTCAGTGCCTCCAGGCCCTGTGCCCGGCCCTGAGGCACCACTGCCCAGAAGGCAGCAGAAGCCCCCTCTCCAAATCCCACCCCAGCCAGGCGATTTGGAGTAATCTCAGGCAAAACTTTTTGGAAAGCAAAGACATTTTAATCACATGAACAGCCACTCCCTAAGTTATCTGTTTCCTGCTCTGGCTTTCCTCCCTTAGCAAACCACACGGATCAGAGTGGAGGGGCGGGAGGGGAAGAGGGGCCGGTCCAGAGGGGTGGAAAGCTTCCGAATCACAGGGATTGCAAAAGACAGAGGTTTCCTCCACTGCTGCAGCAGAGACAGGGATTGCTGGCTGCCTTAGTGGATGGATGGAAGATTTGCAGCCTCCCTGCTGTTCGCTGATTGCTGGAGGGGACTCTTGAGTTTGAAAACCATTTGTTGTTTCCAGGTCTTGCACATCCCTCTTTGGGTCCCGTTTGCTCAGCAAGACCTTTCTTCTGACCACACCCCTCTCTCCTGCTGCAGTCACCGGCTGAGCTGGGCCAGGCAGAGTCTCCCCGAATACTTAAATGAAGGCCCACTTCAGGTTTGGGCCTCACCGCAGAGCTGAGACAAAACACTGAAGGCATTCAGGCCCCTTCCCCCTCTGGCCCCAGCTGACCTTCCAGCCACAGCACTTACACTCCAATAAAGAAAAGTCACTCCCCGCAGGTGACAAGCTGCCCATCTGTGCCTTTTTCTTGCTGTTCCCTGTACCCAACACTTCACCAGTGAACGGCCATGTACCCTTCAAGAGCAAGCTCCAGGGGTACCCTGGTCTCCCTGGCCCAGAGAGGGCTAATGCCCTGCTTGGGAGCTCACCCCACTGCCAAGTCCCAGGTTGGCTGCTGTGGAGCCAAGAACCCACCCGCCGCCTTACCCTGGAGAAGGCCCTCTCCCTGAACTTCCAGGGGACTTTGTGGTCTGCACCACACACTTAGCTCCGGGAAAGGCGAGAGACATCATCTGCCCTAGGTCATGTCCTGCCCTGACCCAGCCTCCAGCTTGCCAAACTCAGAAATTTCATCCGAAATTTAAAAGAAATTCCCCAAACTGCCATCTTGTTTTCCACTAGCCTCTCCATGTGCTGTGGTCAGGCACACCCTCCACACCTCTCACTTCTATGGGAGCACTAGGCTCAGGCTGGGACTCAGAATCCATCGGCGGCTGGAGGGGACACCAGGAGTGGCAGTGCCTGCAAAGTGTGAGGTGTGAGGTGGACAGCAGAGGTTAGGGCAGGGCGGAGGTCACACAGATAGGAGGTGGCAATGCCAGGGCTGATCGTGGCGTGGGCTCTGTCCACTCCCAGGATGCCCCCTTGGGCTACGCTGAGCACCCTGGAAGGCTGTCTTGAGCTAGCAGTGCCATTTGCACAGGGCAGCTGGCCCCTGGCTCTGTGTCTGAAGGCGTCCCTGGCAAGGCCTGGCTAGACACGGCCGTGAGCAGCCCAGCCGTCCCTGGCTGGAGGGAAGGTGGTGGGTCAAGAGGTGGAAAGGCCTCAGCCTGGAGTGAGGCTTTGGGTGTGAGGGCCACAGCCCTGGGAGGAGGGGACAGGGGAGCTCAGCTCAAAATAGTGATGGGGGAAGGGTGTGCAGGGTGGCCAAGTGCCAGAAAAGAAATCTGATCTGTCCTGGCCAGTGAAATGCTGAAGTTAGCAGTTTGGGGCCACTCTGGCAGAGGCCTGGGGGCTGGGGCCCCCACTGCTGCCTGGCAAGAGGCTGCGGGCCTGACTTCCAACCTCGCAAAACCCTCACATAAATCACCTCCTCTCTCTGGGGTTCGATCTCCTCATCTGGCCAGTGATGGGTAGAAAGAGAAGCAAACTTTTCACCTCTGGGTGAGCGCTGGAGCTCACAGTGCTTAGGAGACGATGACAACCACAGACGGGGCGGAGTGTGCTGAGTCTCCCCTGCGTGCTGGGGCTGGCCATGCACAGAACCTGTAGGTAGCTTCATTGTGATCCCATTTCCAGGTGAGGAAATAGAGGCCCAGAGAGGTTAAGTCACCTGTCCAAGGTCACACAGCAAATAAGCAGCAGGCTTCGAACCATGGCCTTTCTCGCTGTTGCCCAATTCCCTCATTGCTGAGTGAGCTATTGGAGGTCCAGAAGGCCATGGACAGGTACAAAGGACACCTGTGGCACCTGTTCTTCAGGTGGGGGTGGGGGTGCTCTGCAGAGGAAGAGCTGCTCTTATGTGACTTTTACAGGCAGTCGCAGGGAGGAAGGAAGCCTCACATCTCCCACCCCTGCTGACCCTGCTTCTTCACCAAGGGGCTGGAAAGACATTCCCAAACTGACCTTTCTGCACTGTCCCCAAAGGCAATGGTGTTCTGTGCAGGAAGTTCTACAGGAAGCAGGATGATAGAGTGTCCCCAAATGGTCACTTCCCCTGCCTGGGCCCCAGGTTCCCTGGCTCTAAAACCTTCACAGCTCCTGCTATGGGTGGGGTTACCTCCACCAGCCATTTCATCCTCCCTTTAACCCCTACAGATGAGGAATCCAAGGCGCAGAGAGGTTAAGAGATTTGACTGAGGTCACACAGCCAGGAAACAGCAGAGCTGGGATCCAAACCCAGGCCTGACTGACTGCTGCAACACTGCATGCCTCCTACATGGCCTTGAGCTCTGACCTTCTCATTGCCCTTGTCTATGGACAGTCCCACAGGACAATAATCCCGCTGGTGCCCTGAAAAGGGAGGAGAAGGAGAAGGGGCTGGCTGGTGATACTTGTTTTCATACCCACCTTTACACACCTCAGTCTCACTACCTGGCACACCCTGCCTCCCAACCAAATCCCGTGGAAGCTGCACTTCCTCCTGAAAGCCTCCTTGACTGCCCTGCCTGCAGAGACCCTTCTGGTCTCTGCCCCCTTGCCCCAGGGCTCATCTTGTCACTCTCTGTGCCACAGGGCCACCCTAGGACCCCCTCCACACCTACTGAAGGCAAGCTGGACACACGCCCTGCAACCTATGTGCACATATGGCCTCTTTGCTAGGGTCTGAGACAGCGCCTTTAAAGTGCTGATGGGGTGGAGCACCAGCCAGGTGCAGACCTGCCCCCAGGGAGCGCCTGTCCCAGAGGAGCACTCAGTGGTGTGGGAGCCAAGCTGACCATTGCACAGTAACCGTACCACACACAGGGCTGGGAGTGCCAGTCCACATTCCCCAGCAGGAAGCGAAGGTTCATTCTGAAGCCACACGGCTGTGCTCATCTTTCTGATTCCAGATTCCAGATTCCTGAGCCCCTGCTTCTAGAGCACGCACTGTTCTTCGCTCATAAGAGCATGCACAGGACCATCGGGGCATTGGTACACTGCATGCTGCTGCCCCAGCCCTGGAGCTCAGAATCAATAGGTCTGGGGAGGCCTGAGAACCAGAGTCTCTCACAAATGCCTGGGCGATGCAGCTGCTGCTGGTCTGGGGACCCACCTGGGGAGCCACCGCCCCAGGGATCCTGGTCACAGTCTGTTAAAGTCCAGTCAGACACTGTCACCTCGACACTGCCCCCATATGCCCATTCTACAGCCCAGGAAACTGAGGCACAGAGAAGGCAAAGTGACTTGCTCAAGCCATACAGGAAGTTAGGGTCAGAGCTGGGAGTGGAGCACGGGGCTCCTCACCCCAGGAGCTGGGCTGGTTGCAGGACAGTAAGGCTGCTGTGCTTGAGCGGGGAAACAGTCTGGATTGGGGGAGAAAGGGCCATCTCTTTAAAAGCAAGACCGGTGGTAGTGTCGGTGGCAGTGGGGTACTGGGGAGGGCTGGCCTGGCTCTCCTGGCCCAGCCCCAAACCTGTGACTCCTCGGCATCTGGAAACCATCACTGGGAACAATGATCGTGGAGCAGGACGCCGGGCTGCTCAGGGGCTCCAGCCCTGTCTGTTCAGGAAGGCAAAGGAACACAGAGCCTGCAGGCATCTCCTGCCCCCACCTCCACCACTGATGTTTGCCTTGGCACCAACACACACAGCTCCCAGTGGGCCCAGCTGTCGGGAAAAGTCAGCCCCTGAGCTACAGATGTGGAGGCTGGTGGCAAGAAGCCTGGGTGCCCAGAAGCCTGGACAGAAGCCAGTTGACCCCAGCTTAGCTCCCTGCTCTGCCTGCACAACTCCTGGCTTATGATTGTAGCACTCTGGGCCTCAGTTTCCCTGCAGGGAGCTCAGGGACTACCCAGGTTAGGCTAGCTGCTTACTATATAGTGGCATGTATCTGACCAGCTTGATGCCTGGACCCCAGCTGTCCCCAGGGATCCCGCTTGTCCTCTGTAGGCCAAACAACCAGCCAGGGAGCAGGGAAAGCTTTGGAACACCAATCGCCACGTGCATGTACTTCCTCTTCACGTGTGCCTCGACAACTATGAGTTAGGCACCCACGAGGCACTGGAGAGGGGTGGTTAACAAAGACAGATGCAACCCCCGCCCCCATGAACTTACAGCCAGGCGTGGAGGAAAAGAAAAGTAAGTATTCCATTCAGATCATTAAAACTGTGATGAGAGCTATGAAGAAATGGGGTGCCGTGGCAGAGAAGAATGGGGATCCCCTCTTCAGAGTGGGAAGCCACATAGAAGGTCTGTTCAGGGCAGTCAACCATTCCCGGTCTCTGATGGTTCACAGCCTAAACTGCGTAAGGTGGGTGTTTCTGACCTCCTTCCTGACCCAGCCCCTGACCCAGCCCCAACACACTGCCACCAACAAGCTCTGTGACCTGCGGTAAGCTCCTTCCCTGCCTGGGTCTCAGTTTCCCCATCTGTCCATGATGGGGGGATAAAGTAAAATCAGGAAAGGCAAATACTTCTCCCTGTGTGTCCACTCATTACTTGCCACCAAAGCACTGTGGTGTAAAGGATTCTGCAGCTACATCCAAGCTCAACAGGCAAGAATGGTATGATTTTCATGGTACCTGCCCTGCCATGGCCAGGGGCAGTAGGAACACATGACTTGTGTTGGCATTCCTTACCTAGATGATCCCTAAAGATCCTTCCAATGCAAATAGTTCCACGAGTAGACGGCACACAGGCTTGAGAAGTGGACAGAGTCCAAGTCCTGGCCACTGCTTCTGCACACCTGTGGCGCTGTAACAGAGGCTAGTTTTTGCCAGGCTTGGGCCACTTGGGGGGTGTGCCTTCAAAGCACGACTCTGGCTGCGGAAGCTCTTTAGAAGTGTGACTCTTCCTCCAGGGAGCCTTCCCTACCAGCACTCCTAGCAGACATCTCTCCTGCCCTCCAGGGACCCCCGCACCTTGTGGATCTCTGTAGGAAGCACTTAGGATGCATCCCTCTCAGCTCTTGTGTCTGTCACCTCCTTCCCTGCCCTCTCCTCAGGGACAGAGACCCTGTAGGGGTCCCCTCTGATTCCCTGGGCCCAGTGTGGGTCTGGCACAGGACAGGGGGCTCTGGGGAGCAGGTGAAGGACAAGTGACCATTTGGACATGACTATCAGTTTGAGAGAAGTAGCTGGAGGAGAAAGCCAGAGGGGTAGGGGAGGTGTGGGGATGGGGCAGGCAGCGGCCTGGCAACTTCCTGGGCAAGCATGCTGGTCACTGTTCCTGGTCCTCAGTGTGGCCATTGTCCCTGATGGTCCAGAAAACGGGCTCAATAGGGCCTCTGTCCCTCCCTGAGCAGGCCGGCCTAGCTCAGTGGTGTCCCACGCGGGCAGCTGGAAGGCGAGGGCCGACACTTCCTGTCCCCACTGCCAGTGTTGGGAGGAACAGGGGGAGGAAGGGGACTCTCAAGACAAGCACCCATCTGTGTCCCCCAGAGAAGAGCTGCCCAGCTGGGGGGAGGAGGCGGGAGAAGGGAGAGCAAGGCAGGGGATGTGTTCAACACTGTGCCTCCGCCCCTCCCCTCCCAGCCAACTCTCCCTCTGAGCTGGAGCCGTCAGGAGGCCCATTCTGGCCCTCTTGCTCTTCCTCAAACAAGCCAAGCACATCTGTGCCCCACTCAGGGCCTCTGCACTTGCTGTTCCCTCTGCCAGGAATACCCTTCCCCCAGATGCCCACACCACTTGCTCCTGCTTCATTTTCTCTATTCAAGCTGTCATGTCCTCAGAGACACCGTTCCTGACAACTGTCTTTGAATATGACCTACCAGCATAGCATATCCATTGGTGTCAATTTCTTTACTATTTGTCATCCTGCAAGACTGGGAACTGCATTCTTTCCTCATCTTTCTTGTTCACTATGGAATGTCCCGTGTCTGGAGCAGCACCTGGCACATAGTAGGTACTCAATAAATACATGATGACCAATCAGACAAAAGTAGCATGCTTGAACACGGATCTGGCCTTCTGGATGTGCTCAGGATGAGCGGAGCCCCATGTTCTGGGAGCATCTGGCCAAAGTGGCTGGGGAGGAGTGACGTCACAGTGGAAAGGGGCCTGTGGGGCTGGAGCAGCCTGTGCAAAGGGCTGGACCACATGAAGCATGGAGGGCTTGAGGCTTACAGGCCAGGCCACTCCGGTCCTGGACCATATCATAGAGTTGGATGTCAGCCCAGGAGTATGGGAAGCCAGGGAAGCATTGAAAATGTGAAAGTCAGCCTGGCATTGTGAGATCTCTTTGGCTGGTGAGTGGACAGAGGGGTTGGACATGAGGAGACAAGTTAGGGAGGTGCTGCCACATTGCTGGGGAGAGGCAGTGGGGGTGTGGTCTGGGGAGGGGTGGCAGAGGGGAGAAGGGTGAGAGACCCCTGCGATGGCAGGAGGTTGAGTCAGCAGCACTTGGGCTAGCCTTGGGGGAGGAGAGCGAGGGCTTGAGAGCAACTCCCAGGTGTGTGGCCGCAATCATCTGTAGGGCTGTGGAGACTGAGGCAGGAGCTCCCCTCTTGGCCTGTGGCTGCCCTGGCTCTGACTGGGGGACAAGGCCGGGATGGGACAAGGGAAGGTGATGACGGTGTCCTGTGCTGGCAATGATGGATGGAAGGAGGACTGGCCGTCACTGGACAGCAGGCAGCAGTGATGGATGGCAGCCTCATGATAACTGTCTGCCCTGGCTCCTGTCCTCAGGAATCACCTATAAACCTGTCATGTCAGCCTGCTCAAGGTGCCCTTGGGGGTATGGTCCACTCTAAAGCTGATGTGAAAATCACCTTGGGGCTGGTAAAAAGAGGCCTTGACCTCTGTTCTTAGATTTACAGTCTAATGTGACCAGGCACCCTGGCATGGTGCTATAATTAAACACACACACTCCCCTGCAGGTGAGCAAATAGGCTCAGAGCAGGAACCACGTGAACACAGCCCGTGGTGGCAGGCCAGGGCTTTCCCCACTGTTCCAAGTTGCCTGCTGGGCCCCGAAACAATTCTTCGGAGCCATGAAGGAGGACTCAACGGAAGGGGTGTTGAGTCTACAGCGGAAGAAAACCCAGAAGGGAGAGGATGGAACCAGAGCCTAGAGGGAAAGGCGGCCCCAGCCTCCTAGGGCTCAGTGTGCCCGGCATGTGCACAGAGCAGGACTGCCAAGGTCTCATTCCACTGCCCACGGGTGCCCCACTTTACAGAGGAGGAGGCCGAGGCCAGGGGACTCCAGCCCACACAGCCGCGAGAGGCAAGGCCAAGCTCAGGCCTCCTGGGGTCCCAGGTCAGTGCTGGGGAGAGTCTGAAGCAACTGTGGGGATAGAAGAAGGGTCAGGAGACCTCCAGGAGGCCTTGGCCCCTCCTGGAGCTGCCATGCTCAGCCCTGGGACCCTACCATCCCACCCTGAGAAGGTTTCCTAGCCCCAGAGGCCTGCTCTGCCAGGGCAGGACCCCCAGCAAGTCCACCGTCCCCAGTCCCTGGAGCACCCTACATGTGCCCCTCACGGAGCCCTGGCTGTCTCTCCTGCCCTTCCCTGGCTCCCAGAAGCCCAGAAGGCCAGAATCTGGCAAGTGGGAGGAACCACGTGGGGAGTCTTGGCGTGTAGAAGCCCTGGAGCAAGGACTTCCTGCTACTCCTCCACAGGGGGCATTGAGCCTGTGCCCTGAACTGGGTCTGGGTGGGCACAGGTCTGCAGCCGCACACGCACACATGCATGCATGCACACAGGGAGCAAGCGGAATGCACCGTGGCATGATCTGCCAACTCCGTTTTAAGTCAACTGACAAGGAATTGAGTGGCTAAGGCAGAGCTGCCGCTCCAGAACCCCAAGGGAGGCAGCTCAGGAGCTTCCTGATAAGCTCCTGGGTCCCCTGGACTTGGCAGCAGCCTGCAGAAGCATAAGTCTCTGTGCGAGTGTGCACAGGCTTACAGGTGAGGGACGGACATGCCCTTGTACACCCTCGCCTGTTGGCAGCCCCATGTACGTACATGGTGTGGGTGGCCGTGCAGAGCCCTGTGCGCTCCACCCATCTCCAGGCCCTGGGCAGCCACAGGCAGCTCTAGATTTCTAAAAGTGATAAAACAGCCACATGGAAAATTGGAAAAATCCCACTGAGGGAGGAGAACATGCAACCACTCACATCTCTTCTAGAAAATGTCTTTCTATTTCCCTGGCCATGGACTGCCTGCAGCCATGTAGAGAGATGGCCACCATCCATCATGTGGCCCTGCATCCCCTCTTTTAGC
Organism: Rhinopithecus bieti; assembly: GCF_001698545.2. Classification (NCBI taxonomy): domain Eukaryota; kingdom Metazoa; phylum Chordata; class Mammalia; order Primates; family Cercopithecidae; genus Rhinopithecus; species Rhinopithecus bieti. The sequence goes on from NW_016830182.1 coordinate 1,464,259, forward strand.
TGAGTACGAAGTGAAAGAGAGCTCTGGCTGTGCAGTCCTGGAGACCCAGGTTTGAATCCCAACTTAGCCATTACTGGCAGCAAGAGCTTGGACAAACCTCAGTTTCCCCATGTAAGTAGGGATAATAAGACCGATCGGGCAGGCAGTGGAGAAGCTTTAAGGAGCTCATGAGTGCCAAGCACATGGCTGGAATTCAGTTAACAATAGCCACCATCACCACTATCATCACCATTTTATGGACACCTGCCTAAATCTCAGGTGTTCAAGGCCGTTGGACTCTATCTTCTCTACTTGCCAACCTTCTGAAAACCCAGGAGAGTCTGAAATCCATCATTTTACCTCTGAAGGATTATGAGGAAGTCTACCTGGCCACCTTCAACAAACACAAGCCACTCGTCCAAAATGGGTTCAGTGCTGAGGGGACCAGTGGGTGGTGGATGTGACCAGCCTCTGCCCCTCCCCTCCCAGCATGCTAGGTTTTCCCCTGGGGTCTCATTTAATCCTCACAGTAACTCCGTCAGTTACCATCCACCAGCCCACAGTATGGAGAGGCCCAGAGAGGTGGAGAGACTTTCTCAAGGTCACACAGTGAGTGAGTGGTGGGACCCCTCCCTACGCCTAACTCTTCAGCCCAGCCTCTGCCTCCTGGCCTCTGAGCCTGACGTGCGCTGGCACAAGGCAGGCACCCGTCCTGGGGGAGTGAAACGGAAGACTGTGGTCAGGCAGGCAGGAAACAGCCAGGAGGTTATGCGGGGGCAGGGGGAGCCTCTCCTGGGCCTGGTGAAATCCGCCAGGCTACAGACTTTAAATGTGTAATCTTGAGTCGCAGGGCTGGACCCTGTCCCCTTGGAGGGACCTGAAAGTCAGCTACAGAAAGCTGATGGTTCTGTGCAGAAAGCCACACCTGGGCCCCACTAGCTGGAAAGGATCATGCAATGACAGCTGGGAGTTCAGGGCCCTGGGTTTGGATGCCAGCTCTATTAGGCATGTCACCTCCTCCTTCTGGGCCTTAGTTTTCCCATCTGGAAAAAGGATATATGTGCGTGCGTGTGTGTGTGTGTGTGTGTGTGTGTGTGTGTGTGTGTGAGAGAGAGAGAGAGTTAGTTTAGGGAGCTGCTTTGGATATGATAGCCTCTAATGTCTGAGCCAGTCTGACACAGAGAATTGACAGCTTTGCCGTGAGATGGGCGGATGCAAGCAGCAACTCAGGGATGCGGCTACATGTCCACCTGCTGCCCTCCTTGCCACATGGCCACATGTGCCCCTCACACTTGCTCCACCTTCCAGTTCTTTACAGCCAGTGTTGGAGGAAGAGCCAAAGAAGTGAGAGCTCTGTAGGGTCTCTGCTCTCTTCACCCTTGCCCCTTCTCCCCAAGACAGGCCCTCCAGGCCAAGGAGGTGAGAGGGCATGCACCCAGCCTTATACAATCACCACCTTGTCTCGAGGAGACAAAGACTGGGCCCAAGCCTTGGCGGCCAACTGCCCAGATGGAATGACAGGTCACAGAGTTGCTGAATTTTGAATTTTAAAAAATATGAGTGCCACGGTAGCTTAAGTTCTTGGAGTCTCTAGAATTTGGGATAATGAATGTGTTGGAATTACAGACATGGAGAATCTTCATTTTAGAGAAGAATAATAACTGCACATTGGAACACAGAAACACGTGGAAGGTTTCAGAAGCACGTACTTTAGATATATAGAATGATTATAGAATCTCACACTCTTAAAGTCACAAAACCAGAATACTCAAGTGTCAGAATCCTCCATCGTGGGAAGCTTCACTTCCCAGAATAATAAAGCTGCAGTCACATGATCTAGGGAATCTGAGATTGAACATCTGGAACCTCTGGATACTGGAACCTCTTGAATGTTCATTTGGGAGTCTCCCGGAACCTTGTAATCTTGCATTCCCAGGACCTCAGGAGGATAATTGTGGTTATGATCACCTGCAACCCCCACAGCTGCCAGAGCACCCTGCCATCTCAGACCTGGCAATGGTGCTTTAGCCCAGCTGCACATCAGAATTACCTGGGGAGCTAGGAAAATGCCCATGGCCAGGTCTACCCTGGATCTACTAAATCCAAATTTCTAGCACCAAAAACCAAACCAAAACAAAAAAACCCAGCTGGTTCTAATGCAAAGCCCCAGCTGGGCATCACTGATCTTGTCTAAGAACCTCTCCTCCATATTACACATAGGGAAACAGAGACTGCAAGTACCTGGCCTAAGGATACACAGTGCTGGTCCCCAGGCTCTTCACCAGTGTCAGGCCTCCCAAGCCTCTACTTGCTTTCTCTACCTGGACCCTTTGGGTTCCAGGGTTCCTGTCCCTGACTCACCGCATCTGTCTCAGAGGACTTCTGCCCCTGGGGTATTCCTAATTATCTTGGGTACCACGAAGGCTGAGACAGAGTGAGACACACAGAGTTGCTAGGCTCACAAAGCCAGCCCCTCCCGACCTCCCACTGACATGCTCAAAACCTCCAGGTTGCTTCAAGGGATGTTGCTAAGGTCATCAAGGTCACTCCCCAGTCTCCAGGAAGGCCTGCAATGAAGAGGGGCCCCAGGCACAGGGAATCAGAAGCCAGGGCTCCTTGCCGTGTGACCTTAGATGAGTCCCTTGGCCTCTTGAGGTCAAAATGGTCTCAGGGCAGGATGGTGGGCAGATTCAGGGATTCTGGGAATCCGTTCCAGCTCTGCCTTTTGACCTCACACACACTGGCCACACATTTAATGGATGCCTTCAGTGTCCTTGGCTGGCTTGCTCCTGATCAGTTGGGACGTTGCTTCTTATTTCTAACCTGGAACATTCCAACTGCGGTTTCAACCTTTTGCCCTCCTGTGTGAAGATGGAGACTATCTGGTACAAATGCCCTTTGCTTGTTCAGAAGAAATCCCTAGCCCTCCTGAGCCCAGGCTGAGGTTACCCCCTCACTCCTCCCCGCACCCTGTCCCAGGTCTGAAAGGTCTTGCTGATTCTGGTGGCAGTTGCACTCCCAACAAATGAAGTTGGTCTCATCAGAGGTTGTTGGAGTGACAGAGGCTGTTAGAGCCTCTGCCCAACTTCAGTTTAATTCTGATGCACTCATATCTCCTAAGCAGTTGAACAGGGCAGGCGTCTGGCTGGGTCACGGCATTTTCTCCAAGATGGGAATTTCCTGCCAAGAACCCCTTGTAGGCTACAGGAAGAAGGCCCAAGAGGCAGCCTCTAGGAATGGGAAACTGGGAAGCTAGAAATTCTAGACCAGTGTTTCCCATGGGCGATGGGGGAAGCTTGCAAACATGCAGACTCCGACCCAGCAGGACTGGGGTGGGGCCTGAGGCCCCGGGCAGCGCATTTTTGATAAGCTCCAGGTACTGCCACTGCTGCCGGTCTACTGACCACACTTTTAGGCAAAGCCTTTAGATGTTCATAAATAAAAGTACTTTTATTCCTACAAAGCTCTTAACTTTTGTTCAGCTTGACCTTTGTCATTTCCAGCTTTGTCAGCTCATGAGACCCACACAGCAGCCTAGAGGGACAGGATGCATATTGCTGGGTCCACTGCACAGAAGGGGAAACTGAGGTATGGCAAGGGCAATGGGCTTATTCAAGGTCACCCACTTGGCTCTGCTCCTTCCTCTAAACTCCTCACCTATGGCTGGTTCGAACCAAACGTCTTGGTAATGAGTGGCCTCACTGAGTGACTCCTTGTCTTGCCTCCAACTCAACTGTGTGGTCTGAGGCTGCTGGGGGTGACCAGGGGGCCCATGATGAACTGTGCTTGCTCCCTGTGGCCTGAGCTGGTGGGATAGGGTGGGGAGGAGGGGATTAGCAATCGCCCAATGCTCAAATCCCAGCCATGCCCTTGGCTCCTCTGTGACCCTGGGCGAATCCCTTGACGTCTCTGAAGACATCAGTGATGTGCACCATCGCTGGTACGTGGAGGATGCTCAGTCAACATTAGCTTGCTGCCTTTCTTTCCTCCTCCACATCCTGAGTCTTTCTTTCTTTCTTTCTTCTGCACATATTTCTTCCTTTCTTCTGCACATATTTATGACAGCACAGCCTCTGAAGCAAGACTGCTGGGGAACACGTCCAAGCTGTGTGACCCTGGGCAAGTCACTCTCTGTGCCTCAGTTTCCTCCTCTGTGCAATGGGGATAAGAAGAGTGTCCAGCACAAGGGCCATGAGAAGATTAGAGGAGTCAATGGGTGAAAAGTGCTCAAAGCAGTGCCCAGAACACAGTGAGCACTCCCTATGCGTGTAGCTGTTGTGCTGTTAATATGTTTCCCTTACGACCAGGGCCCTGCTCAGAGTGGGCACCACGGCAGACACTGTGGATGGAGCACTGAAGCCACAGCAACGCAATGGCTCATGCTTGCTGAGCACTCACTGTGTGCCTGCCAGGTGCTGTGCTAAGTGATTTTCTGCCAGCCTTCCCCCTCTCTGGGATCACAGTCAAAAGAGAATACAAAATACTAAGCTGATTGTGCAGGGTGTTTTGGGAACACAGAGGCAGGACTGATGCATAGGGAGGGCTCAGAGAGCCTGTGGGAGGGAGGTACACAGGGCTCTGTTTGAGTTTCACAGTCCCCAGGAAGGAGCAGAGGAGGATGGGCCTCTGTTGGGTTTTACCTCTTGTCATCATGCCTACTGCCTTGGGGACACCCCTCCACCTCACCATCACCCCAACCTGTCAGGGAGAGACCCATGGCTCCCACACAGCCAGGGAACTTGGAGGAAGCCAGGCAGGGAGGAAGGCCTGGGTTCACAGTGCCTCCCACAGCCTGATTTCTGCCAGGGCCAGAGCTCAGCAGGTCTACAGCATGTCCTAGAGGACAGACCCCCATCCGTTCTTTTGGGCAGAGGGAACAGTGGAAAAGGCAGGGCCTAAGATCAGACTAACTTGGCCTGGGGTAAGTTACGTAATCTGTTACAAAAGAAAAGAGGAAGAAACGATGACAGAGAGAGAGAAGAAAGAGAAGAGCGGGCACGTGGGCCACAGATGACATCCAGGTGAGTGCGAGAACCCAGCCAGCAAATGAGATGAAGGCACTCCATAAGCGAGGCACCAGGGAGGTCTGATGTCCCTGGGCTCCTCATCCCTATTCCATGCACATTTCTTCCCTGCACCTGCTGCCCCGTTTCTCTGAGCCCTGAGCCTTGGAATGGGAGGGAGGGGGCACTGTGTGTTGAGGAGCCAGGTCCCCAAGTCAGGTCAGGTCAGTGGTGCCAAATCCTCTAACCCCACGCTGGAACCTGGCCGCCTTGTCCAGCTGGGCCACCTCCCACTCCACACAAAGCCACTGGGTGCAGGAGGCACCCAACACAGGCTCCACCCTGGGCAGCCACCCCAGACATGGTGGAAAGGGAAAATGCTGGCCTCACAAATATGCCTCCAAGACCCCATGGCAGCTGAGGCAGGGGTCGGCCCACAGCAGCCATCAAGGCCTAAACACCCTCGCTTGCACAACTCTGATCATCTCAGCGAACGCGGTTGCTCGCTGGGAGTGGAGCAAATGGTATCACTTCACAGTTCTCAAAGCGCGTTCACCTGTCTGATCATCTCTAGATCTCACAGAAGCCCTGAGAGACAGGCTTCATTGCTGATGCCACTTCATGCATGGGGGTGTGGGGGCCCAAGGGTAAGGTTGACTTGGCCAATGTTGAACAGCTACTGAGATATAGCCCTGGGATAGGAGCTCGGGCCTTCTGACCCCAAGGCCATGCTCCCTGTGCCAGCCAGGCAGACACAGACCCTGCCTGGGAAGTGGCCTCAGGAAGTAGGAGACAGGCTTGTGCCAGGATTGGCCCTGGGCTAGGCAGGGCTCAGCAAGGCAGGGCGGGAGCACATGGGTAGTAGCCAGCCCAGGGGGCACAGAAGCACACAGGAGCTGCACCATGGAAGAGGATGCATTTGGGCTGAACCTGGGGGAGATGAGAGAGGCACTGGCTGAGGCCATAGCACAGGTGGAGTGGGGATGAGAAGGCTGAGCAGAGGTCAAAAGGCCCAGCCTGGGCTACCTTGCAGGACTAGGGCAGGGCAGAGTGAAGCCCACCCAAAGAGGGGCCTTCTCTGTCCCCTAGGGGCCAGATGGGGATGGGGAAAAGATGATAAATCTGGTTGAGATTTCTTACTCTTGAGGGCCTTAAAACCAGGTTCTGGGGTAGAAGTGCTGTCCTGACAAGTTGGGGTTCAGAGAGGAGAGCCCCGAGGCCCTGGATGGTTGGGGAAGACTCCCTGAGAGAGGTGGGCTCAAGCTGGGCTCTTAAAGAGTGATAGGAGGGAAGAGATATGAGAAAGACATTGCAGGCTCGGGGACAGTGTGAGCAAGGCCTTGAAGCTAGAGAGCCCAAGGGGTGTGTGCACATGTGTGCCTGGGCGTGCGTGCATGTAATTAAGCAGCTGCAGGGGTGGGTCAGGGAGAAGGAGAGGTGCTCCGGTGCGTCTTGCTTCCCAGGCATCCAGGCTGCTTCTCATCTCCTTCACACCAACCCTCCCATCAGGCACATGAGCCTCACTTTACAAATGAGGGCAGATCTGGCCCAGGAAGCCCCATGGCCTAACAAGTGATACCAACAGCGAGGGCTGCCACTTACTTACTGAGTGCTTGTGGGATGCCAAGCCCTGCGTCAGACGCTTTCCACACACACGCTCTGCAAGGATGGTGAACCCATTTTACAGATGCCTGGGAGAAGTTGGGCAACACAGCGAAGGACACACAGCTGGGAAACAGCAAAAGTGAATTCTGAGTCTAGCTCAGTGAGACTGCGCTGCCTGGGGCTCTCCTATTCTTACTGAGGTTGAGGGACCAAGGGATGTCCCAGCCAGAACCTTCCCCGGAGTCTTCACAGCAAAGGGCACCTCAGTTACTCCAAGACAAAAGTAAGCCATGTGAGAGGGGCAGACCAAGGGCCTGGCACACTGGAGGCCCTTGGCAGGTGAGGAATAAATGAGCGAGTGAGTAAGTGAGTGAGTCTTTCCGGCATTCAGAGGAGGCCAGTCCCTCTGAGCTTGGAGGAAATGAGAAATCAGAGAGGGCTTCCCGAAGGAGGTGACACTTGGAGCTATTCAGCTTAAGGATGCACTTGCTGTGCTCCAGTATTCCATTCACAAGGCTCTGCAGGTAGTTCAAGACCAGGACTGGTCCTAGCTCCCAGGCTCGGCCAACATCTTTGTCCCTAAGGCTCAGAAGCAGAGGGCTGGGAAGGTGAGGCCATTGACACATCGAGATTCCTGGGGACTCCTAATCATCATCTGTGATTCTTCTAAAAGCAGAACTGGCAGCTGAGGATGTGAAACTGGCCCTCCTAGGCTCTTTCCTGCCAGGCAAGAGGCAGCAGGAAGGATGTAAAAGTGGCTTCCCGTGAGCCCTCACACTCCATGCCCCACCCATCCAATTTCCCACCCCTGCTCCACCCCCAGCAGCTGCTCCTATTTGTCTGTGCCAGGGCGAGCACTTAGAGAGATTCCTCTTCCCTGGGCCATAGGGGAACTGACAGCCCACAGGTGGCATTGGGCACCTTCCATCTGTGCATCGCCCCTCGTTCCATAGCACCCATCCTGGGCACAGCAGAGTCTCCAGGACTCAGTCCCTGAAGCCAACCTGAGGGATTCAAAGTCATCTGGGCCTTCCCCTGTCCCCTCCCCAAGACCCCTGAGAAAGCACAGCCTTGTCACCTGGCTTCTCTGCAGCCCCTTCCAGAGGCAGCCCCTCTCTTAGGGGATGAGGGTGGGAAGGGAGGGCTCCAGTCACCTCTGTGGATCCCCAAAGTGCTGAAGCAGTCTCTTAGACCCCTGGGACTTCTCAAGCCAGTTTGAAACAGCAGAGTTGAGGCATAATAATAACGACAGTAGGCTGGGCATGGTGGCTCACACCTGTAATCCCAACACTTTGGGTGGTCGAGGTGGGCAGATCACATGAGGCCAGGAGTTTGAGACCAATCTGGCCAACATGGAGAAACCCTGTCTCTACTAAAAATACAAAAATTAGCCAAGTGTGGTGGTTCACGTCTGTAGTCCCAGCTACTCAGGAGGCAGGAGAATCACTTGCAGCTCCAGGAGGCAGAGGCTGCAGTGAGCTGAGATCATGCCACTGCACTCCAGCCTGGGCAACAGAGAGAGACTCTGTCTCAAAATAATAATGATAATAATAATAATAATTTTTAAAATGACAGTAATTAACAGAGTCCCAAGAGTTACTACTTGCAGTGCGAGCAAGGTGCCAGGCTCTCTTATAAACATTTCAGATAAAATAACTCAGGCTCACAGCATCCCATGAAGTAGGATGTTTTAATATCTTCATTTTACAGAGGAGGAAATAGAGGCCTAGAAAGACTGAATGAATTTTTCCCAAAGGCACATAGCACTGCTGCTACAAGGTGGCGCCGGGGTGGAACGCAGGCAGGTTGGCTTCAGGGCTGTGCTCGAAGGCACCTCATTAAAAGGAGAGGGCTTTGGCAGGGGAGGGAGGAGAGCCTCGAGGCCGAGACGCTGGGTTTGGGGCACTACCCTAACATCAGCATCTATGCCAAAGCCACCACCTGCCAAACGGCAGGCACGGCACCCCCAGTAGCACCCATCCCAGCTGACATTCTCTGAGTGCTCACGACATTCCAGGTTCTGTGCCAAGTGCTGGAAGAACCTCAGCTGAGGCCCCTCGGCCAGCCAGCCCAGGCTCTAGAAGAACCCCCTGCAATGCTACCTGCAGCACCCATCCCCTGCTATGCCACCTGCCCTGGGCCCAGTCCTTCCTCATGGGAACACAGAATGATGCTGTCTGTCCTCCCTCTTCTCCCCTCCCTTCCCCTTCCTTCCTTCCCTCCCTCCCTCCCTCCCTCCT